>NC_057800.1:303869297-303871530 GCF_018294505.1 Triticum aestivum
AGGCTCCGGAAACCCAAGGGAAAAAGAGGCTAGGTGGCAAATGGTAAAACCAAGGTTGGGCATTGCTGGAAAAGCTTTAATCAAGGCGAACTATCAAGGGGTTCCCATTATAACCCAACCGCGTAAGGAACGCAAAAATCCGGGAACGTAACACCGATATGACGGAAACTAGGGCGGCAAGAGTGGAACAAAACACTAGGCGAGAGGCCGAGCCTTCCACCCTTTACCAAGTATATAGATGCATTAAGATAACATGGCAATATAACGATATCCCAACAAGTAAAATAATGTTCCAACAAGGAACGGTCTCCAATCTTCACCTGCAACTAGCAACGCTATAAGAGGGGCTGAGCAAAGCGGTAACATAGCCAATCAACGGTTTGCTAGGACATGGTGGGTTAGAGGTTTGACATGGCAATTTGGGAGGCTTGAAAGCAAATGATAGGCATCATAGCAATGGCATAGCAAAAGAGCGAGCATCTAGCAAAGCAAAGATAGTAGTGATTTCGAGGGTATGATCATCTTGCCTGCAAAGTTGTCAGAGTTGACTAGATCCTCGAAAGCAAACTCAACGGGCTCCTCGTTAGCGAACTCGTCTCCCGGCTCTACCCAAACAAGACAAAGAAGCAACAACGACACAATCAACCACGTGCAAACTCAAACAACACGATGCAAAGATAGTATGCTATGCGGGATGCGATACGGGATGCATATGCAAGATTTGACAAGGGATGCAAGAACCTGGCCTCAACATGGAAATCCAAGTGTGCCACTGGAAAGATGAGATGAAATCGCTTGAAAACAATATAAAGAACGCCTGAATCAGAGTTACGGTTTGGAAATGGCAAGCAATTCAAATATGACCATGTTCTGCGATTTACAGCAAGTAGCCATCTAAATGCAACGAGATGAACATGCTACAGCACCCAAACATGGCATAAAAATACATGGCAGGAATTCATTCAAGATTCTTAACAAAAGTCTAGCACTGAGCTACGGCCAATGCATCCATTAACAGGTTCAAACAAGCATGGCAAAAATGCATATGGTAAACAAATTTCAGACTTAGTGAAATTAACACTTGTCTGGGATTTCAGATCAGGTAACACTCTTTGGAGCAACAAAACTACATGCTACAGGACCTGAACATGGCAAGTAAAACATGGCATGGAGCTACTCCAAAATCTTAACAAAAAGTCCCTTAGTGACCTTGAGTCAGAACGGATCAGAAAATACATTTGCAAGCATGTGAACATGGCAAAACATAATCAGTTTTCAGACTTAGTGAAAACTGGCACATGCTGAAAACAGATATCAAGTAGGCATGTTTACGGGCTCGATGCAGTCACTACGGAGCAAGTCATGAAAAGCTAAGCATACATCCATCAAGAATACTTAAAATGCAAGCTAGACATGGCAAGAACAATATCATAGCATGCATGGATCAACTACAACATCATCGGCAAAATCGCTAACAAGTAGACAATCTGCCCAGATTCACGAAGTAGCAAAAGTAGAGCTCGATTGACTCAAGCTAGGGTGCTCCATAATTGCAAACAAAGACATGGATGGATAGAGCACTACAATATTAATAAAACATCCTTACTGATCATCCTCAAAAGAGGCACGGATCACTAGGAAACAACATGAACGTATGGCCATATGAGATAAGCAGCTCAAGGACTTAGTGGAAATGCCAAGTCCCTGAAATCAGCATTACCAAGTGCCTCACTTTGCAAGCTTGTGCTAGTCACCACACACATCACAAAAATACATGGGTTGCACCTATGGAAAGATGGCAAAACCCTTAACAAAACATATGTAGAGCACCAGGGCATATCATGCACACAATAATCATGGCAAAAATGACAAATATCTAAATGGAGTAGCAGATCTGACAATTATCCCAAGTAGCACTCTTCTAACAGCATTTCGGGCATCAAGATGAACTCAAATGAAAATGATGCAATGGAATGAAATGATGTACTCTCTGAGGCGAACACTTTGATATGCTATATGCCCAAAACGGAGCTACGGAAGCAAAGTTACGATGCTAAGAACATGAGCATATGAGCTAGGGTTTCGGGCAAAAAGTCAACCCGAGAATAACCAGATCCAGATCCAGCGTGGGTTACGAGGTTGGCCGGAGTGAGTTCGCCGGAGTTGGAGAAGTGGCAGCCGGATCTTGAAGAGATGGTCAGGGGCGGCGCGGATCCGGTCGCCGGAGCTCGGG